>NW_027136043.1:0-5000 GCF_039906515.1 Pseudorca crassidens | reverse complement strand
TTAGAAAACTCTCATCTCTGCAAAAAGACAAGCAGTGCTGGCTGGGGCTGGCACATTCTCTTCTTCTCATGGGACTGATGTTGATCTCCATAGCTCAGAAAACACGTGCGAACACTCAGAAGATACCCAAGCACTGTGTCCTTCCTTTACCTGGCTCCCTGTCGCTCACTCTCCGCCTCTGTCTCTGTCTCTGCCACTCGCTGTCTCTTTCTTTCTCCCGGTCTCTCTCTCTCTCTCTCTCTCTCTCTCTCTCTCTCTCTCTCTCTCTCTCGCTCTCGCTCTCGCTCTCGCTCTCGCTCTCTTGCTCTCTCTCTCTCTCTCTCTCTCTCTCTCGCTCTCTCTCTCTCTCTCTCTCTCTCTCTCTCGCGCTCGCTCTCGCTCTCGCGCTCGCTCTCTCGCGCTCGCGCTCGCGCTCGCTCTCGCGCTCGCGCTCGCGCTCGCTCTCGCGCTCTCCCCCACCCCTGCTCTTCCTCCCCCACTTTATCCCTTTCTTCCCGCCTCCTCTCTTTCTTTCTCTCTGTCTCCCTCTCTGTCTCTCTGTCTCTCTTCTCTCTCTGTCTCTGTCTCTCTGTCTCTGTCTCTCTCCACCCCCCCCCGTCTCTCCCTCCCTGTCCCTCCCTGTCTCTCCCTCCCTGTCTCTCCCTCCCTGTCTCTCCCTCCCTCCCTCCCTCCCTCCCTCCCTCCCTCTCTCTTTTTCCTCTCTCTCCCTCTCCTGGCCTCTCCTCCACTTTCTCCCTTCCTCGTTTTCTGTCTCCCTCTCCCTCACCCATCCCCACTCCCCCCCATCCCCGGTCATGGGGCATCCTCATTTTCCATGAGAACTCATGGATTTGGAAGGGATGTTGGACTGATGTTCGCGTGCTACCGGATCCCACTCCCACAGGGATAGCTGCTGCACTGCCTTTGGCAGGCCATGGTGGGTGGGGGTGGTGTCTCTTCTTCTGTATCGGTAGAAATGATTTGAAGAGGAGGCAGGATGGGCATAGGTCCACTGCCTCACACCAAGGCCCTTTGGGAGCATTTCAGTGAATCGGGACAGAACATGTTTCTCCGTGCGGGGAGGGAACCGGAATAGGGCACCCCGAAATGGACCGCTTTGGCACACAGATGAGTTCGAATTGAAGGCGCTTCAGAAACGACGGGTGGGCGACGAGGACGCTCTGCCGCTCTGCCTCTCCCTCTTCTTCCTGACCTGAAAGGAGGACCAAGATCTTCCTCGAGAAGAAGCTCAAGCTCAGAGCCCGCCCTTTCGAGTGACTCCTGGCTTGGGCTTCTCCTGCGTGGGGGTCACGGTGCACGCGTTCCTCAGCCGTGGGTCGCTCTCTTCTCGAGCTGTCTTTTGGGGACAGGGGCCTCTCAGGCAAGAACTCAGAAGGATCGTCGAGGGAACGTCGTTTTTCCTCTCCCACGACTGATGAATGCAGACAGACACACAGGAATCTCGCCCCCCGCTTCCACCCCCGCCCCCCACCCCCCACCCCAAGTGAGAGGAGTCGCCGGACATCCTTGGGGTCACACACAGCCAGCCTCCGTGGCTCTTCTATGTTGCCAGGCTCCCTGGCCTTCACTGCCCCCGCACACCCCCCGTGAAGTTGCATCATCGTTCATAGTGTAAATGCTGTGAGAAGATAAGCTTTTCAAAATAAAATTCTCCCTGTCTTTCCTTCCCAAGAACACCATGAACACCTACTGTCATGTGCAGTGCTTATGGACCCACCTGGAGCAGAGGACCCTCTCCGACAGACACCCTCCCCACCCCACCCCACCCCACCCCACCCCACCCCCAGGAACTCACTTGCTCCGAGTCATCGAGGAGAGGGTGTCTGGTTCCGTGTCTTAAATGGGTGGGCCAATGACACGTCATCTCCTAGTAAGCCATCGGGTTCACCGGTTCGGGTTCGGGTTCGGTGGCATGAAGTACATTTACGTCCTCCTTGAGTTTGACTTTGAAAGTCTTGGGGCCCTGAGTAGGCCGCCCCCAAACGTGCCTCCGTGGCATAGAGAAGTTTTGGAATTAGACTGACAACACCACGAGAGGGACGCTCTGACTCTCTTTTACTTCTCCCCTCTGAAATCAGGAAGAAAATCTCTCACGTGAAAGGGGAGGGGGGCGGGAGGTGTAGACACCATGACGAACTGAACCGCCCTCATGTCTCATGAAATGTTCACGAATCATCTAAGTAGGACTGCTCCTAACGAATAGAGGGCATAGATGTTAACGAGATAAGAATGTTTAAGGGGAACTCTCCCCCCAATGATTGTTTTCCATAGGCCGACTTCAAGACTTTCCAACATCTCTGGTCATCTCTAGGCTTAGAGGTTGGCTAAGTGCCATTGGCAGGGTGAAATCTCAGCGAGTGTCTACATCACCTCCACATAAGATAAAATACTGAAATGTTCATGGCTCCACAAGTCTAAGGGTCTCCCTGCTTTGGACCTCTTACGGAGGAGAGACTGAGCATGTTTGGTTCCATGCCTAGATAGATCTTGTGCTTTAGGGAAAGAGTGTACTCGGTAGGAGCCTAGACTTCTACAAAGTATTCCATGTTCACACTGTTCACTGTGGTTGGCTTCCTTACTTTCACTGACTGACTGAAGAAAGAAAAAAAAAAAAAAAAAAAAAACAGACAGTGTCCAAGGACGAGGCATTCCAAAGAAGGAACGGAACGTGTGTGGTCCAAGCTACCTGATGTCGCCATCCTCATGGTAGGAAGAGGACTTTTTTGGGGGAGTGGGGAGGCAAAGTAGAAGATATGCAGATAATGTTTGGGGGAAGGAGAAAGAGATTTTAGTCCTAAAGGTGGTCACTTCTCAATGGAAAAGAAAGAAAACGAGGGACAGGCTAAAAATGGGCACAGACGATTGGAAAAGGTGTGTGAAGAAAATGGTCTTTGGAAAGGAATCGGATCCGTGGTCAGGACTGACTGGATAAGATGAGGATGGATTCAAAGACAGAAATGAGTTTTCGTATCAACGTGAAACAAGTGCAAAAATAGAATTTAGTTGTCTCTCTATGTTAAAAGGACAAGGTTTGGGTTTGGGTTTAGGGTTTGGGTTTTTCTTTCATCAGTCTGCTCTGTCCATCATGAGAGATTAGATTAGATTAGGAAAGGTTTCTTCCTTTATCTTTAAGGAGAGAAGGAAGGAAAGAAAGAAAGAGAGAGAGAGAGAGAGAGAGAGAGAGAGAGAGAGAGAGAGAGAAGGAAGGAAGGAAGGAAGGAAGGAAGAAAGGAAGGAGGGAAGGAAGGAAGGAAGGAAGGAAGGAAGGAAGGAAGGAAGGAAGGAAGGAAGGAAGGAAAAGGAAGCAAGAAAGAAAAGCTTATGCCTTGTCAAAAGTCATCACTTATTTTCTAGGTTGCCGTTATCAGGTCTCGGAGGACTCACATCAGCTTAGTCCTCTCGAGATTCAAAGAACCAGGTGTGGCTCGGAACTGAAGAAGAAGCTTCTCTCTCTGCCTAGCAAGTCTCTCCTTGGGATGTCGGTGACCTGGCTAGCGAAGCACTGTTTCACAGTGACCTATATCCGATTAAGTGCTTTACAACCTTTTGGATATTTTGGACACACTTGCCCCCCGGTTGAAGGACAGGTGAAGTCCTTTGGACTTAGAACGCACTTTGAGTTAGGATGCAGGAGGAGAGGGCCCTCGAAATAGCCCAAAAATGTGTTCTCTCTCCTGAGAAACGAGAGAGATGAAACTGAGTACGTTTCTTGGAGAGCTTCGATGACACGGGAAGCGTCGTCAAAGAGGAAGGAACAACGTGAAGTCTACTTTGGCTTGTGTCTGTACACCGATGTGTTCTAACTGTTCCAGACATGATGGGATGTTTCTTCCTGGAAGTCTTCTCTGCCCTGGCATAAAGGGTTGTCTGTCGTCGTCAAAATGGAGGCTCACACGAAAGGGACGGAACCCAGTATCAGGGAGGTGTTCTAACCGACGTTCACGCCAAGGCAGCAACAACAGCCTGTTGAAAGGTGGTGGGGGTGGCGGGGCACACGTGGATCGAGTCCATTCTGTCCTGTCAACAGCCGGTCGGGGCTATGGCAGACGGGAGA
Organism: Pseudorca crassidens; assembly: GCF_039906515.1. NCBI lineage: Eukaryota > Metazoa > Chordata > Mammalia > Artiodactyla > Delphinidae > Pseudorca > Pseudorca crassidens. The sequence goes on along the minus strand of NW_027136043.1, from coordinate 946 downwards.
CGGCGGCCCGGCCGGTTGGTTACTCCCTGGCCAACCTCCCCCCTCCCCCACCCCCACACTCCACCTTGCATTCCTTCACCCACCCATGGTGCCTTGAAGATGACCCCAATTGTACATAGACATTGGCGGGAAGATTTCTACAGTCTACCGGCAACGTCTGACCTGTCATGCTTGTAACCCTGGGGGGGGGGGGGTGGGGTGGGAACTATTTTTCTCTCTGGAAAGAAAACCTCCTCTCTCTGGACCCTCTGAACCCCAGCCACTGGACTTCATTCCACTGCCACTTAGTAGGGGTCATCCAAACATTCTTGTGGCCGTAGGTATGTCTTCCGTGTGGGTTGAAGTCTTCCCTCACTCACTGCAAGCCTGATGTCCTCACCGTGGCACAGAGACTGTTAAAAAAACAAAATGTGTTTGCCACTTGGGGTCTACCTTCCACAGCCTCCCCTGTGATCAGATCACGGCACCCGCTTCGCTGGGCAAATCCTACAATCCTTCACAGAAGCTCTTGCAAACTTTTTGGAACCGTCACTCGTCCAGTCACGCTCGATCATCAGGCAAGGTCGGCAGAACCGATGGAAAGACTGGACTCCAAGTAGAACAAGGATGACTTACACGGGATTGAATGAACTGATGAACAGGATGATAATGTGTATGACTACTTGTGTAAAGTAGGACGGATTGGGGAAGCGGGGGATAACTTAGGGGGTTGGGATGACCATGTACACATGACTGTACATAAAATCGGTAATCAACAAGCAAGCGCCTCCTACTATATAGCACAGGAAACTCTACTCAATACTTTGTAATAAACCTATGAGAGAAAAGAATGTGAAAAAAAAAAAAACCCTACGTAAAATACCTTTATATATATATATATATATATATATATATATATATATATATATATACACATATATATACATATACACACACACACACGTAT
>NW_027136042.1:0-15088 GCF_039906515.1 Pseudorca crassidens | reverse complement strand
GCATAGGAAAAGAGGCAGAACGTCCACAATGATGCACTTGGCCAAAAAGGGCGTATGCGTTTTTTCCTGAATATATTCAGGAAAAAACGCATACGCCCTTTTTGGCCAACCAAGCAAGCTTGCAAAGGAAATCTGCACTACAATGAAGTCTCACTTCCCCCCGGTCAAAAGGGCCATCTGAAAAAAGTGTAAAATCCAGAAAGGCAGGACAGGCCATGGAGAACTGGGAGCCTTGTTATGCTGATGGGCGGGATGTAAATTGCCAACAGACACTCGGGAGAAGTGTATGGTGTTTCCTGAAACATCTAAAAAACAAAGCAACAGAGCCTAGGGCACTTCCACTTATGGTCCTATAGCTTAGGGAAATTAAAATCAAAAAGACACAGCCACCCCAAACATTGGGACGCCTCTGTTTACAAGAACCTCGTTTACAGTACAAGTTCAACATCGCAGAAAGTGAAAAATGGATAAAGAAGTTGTGGTATTTACTTACAAAGCAATATCACTCAGCAATGAAATCTATGTCATCAGGCCCTTAGCAGCACAATGAGTGGATTCAGGTATGATGATTCTAACTGAAATAAGTCACACAGAAAAAGAAACATCATAAGATATCAGTAATACACGGAATGTAAACTTGGCTACACAGGAACTGTATTACAGAACAGAACAGGGTCTCAAATTTAGAAAACCAACTTATGCTTGCTTAAGGGTAAAGGTGAGTTGGGGTGATGCATAAAACCAGAGATTGAAATGAGCACAGATAAAGTTCCTTAAGCCAAATATGGAATAGACAAGAGCTACTCCTTGCTCAACGAAATGGACTCAACACCCCATATTAAACGCCTAAGAATGTACCTGACTAGTAAGTATCTTAAAACCTATGGATTGCTATGTCTCCGAAGGAGAATCAAGCATGTGTACAGGGGCATAAACGCAGCAGTGATAGGATTGGAGAGGTTCGGTGAGCAAATGAAGACCCTTTGAAGTCATATTGCATGGTACCCATTCCACGGGTTTCAACTACCCAGGTTTAAGGTATTCTTCCTTCAGCTAAAACATGCATGTGGAACCTAGAGTATGATCAACCATGTGATCGGGAGACGTGTTCAAATATGTCTCAGTTTTCGTACCCTGGTACTCGGGTGCAACATTCCAGACGCTTTACTAACACCCTCCCGACTTGGAGAGTCAGTCCCTTTAACCTCCTGTTTGGCCCAGTTTGCAATTTCTGCGGAAGATGAACAGGAATAGCGAGAACCAATGAGAGACTAGCTGGAAGTGTCTGGACGGGCAAATTTAACTCTCATTTCCCACCAGGAAGAGGAATTAACCAAAGGCTCAGCGTGCCGTGCCGGAACCAGATTAGGGCCTGAAGCCATCCTGCGGTGTTGCGGCCAGCTCAAAAGAAAGCGAGTTGAAGAAAGGAGCTCAGGGGCACTGTAATTCACAAACCTGCAGAGTTATAAATGACAGCTATCGTCCAAAAATATACTGAAGTAAGGCTGCCAAGAGGACTTGAAAGCGGGGCAGAATTGCAGGAAACCGATTTCAGGAGGTAGACTGGAATTGCATTGAAAGCATAGGAAAAGAGGCAGAACGTCCACAATGATGCACTTGGCCAAAAAGGGCGTATGCGTTTTTTCCTGAATATATTCAGGAAGAAACGCATACGCCCTTTTTGGCCAACCAAGCAAGCTTGCAAAGGAAATCTGCACTACAATGAAGTCTCACTTCCCCCCGGTCAAAAGGGCCATCTGAAAAAAGTGTAAAATCCAGAAAGACAGGACAGGCCATGGAGAACTGGGAGCCTTGTTATGCTGATGGGCGGGATGTAAATTGCCAACAGACACTCGGGAGAAGTGTATGGTGTTTCCTGAAACATCTAAAAAACAAAGCAACAGAGCCTAGGGCACTTCCACTTATGGTCCTATAGCTTAGGGAAATTAAAATCAAAAAGACACAGCCACCCCAAAGTTTGGGACGCCTCTGTTTACAAGAACCTCGTTTACAGTACAAGTTCAACATCGCAGAAAGTGAAAAATGGATAAAGAAGTTGTGGTATTTACTTACAAAGCAATATCACTCAGCAATGAAATCTATGTCATCAGGCCCTTAGCAGCACAATGAGTGGATTCAGGTATGATGATTCTAACTGAAATAAGTCACACAGAAAAAGAAACATCATAAGATATCAGTAATACACGGAATGTAAACTTGGCTACACAGGAACTGAATTACAGAACAGAACAGGGTCTCAAATTTAGAAAACCAACTTATGCTTGCTTAAGGGTAAAGGTGAGTTGGGGTGCTGCATAAAACCAGAGATTGAAATGAACACAGATAAAGTTCCTTAAGCCAAATATGGAATAGACAAGAGCTACCCCTTGCTCAACGAAATGGACTCAACACCGCATATTAAACGCCTAAGAATGTACCTGACTAGTAAGTATCTTAAAACCTATGGATTGCTATGTCTCCGAAAGAGAATCAAGCATGTGTACAGGGGCATAAACGCAGCAGTGATAGGATTGGAGAGGTTCGGTGAGCAAATGAAGACCCTTTGAAGTCATATTGCATGGTACCCATTCCACGGGTTTCAACTACCCAGGTTTAAGGTATTCTTCCTTCAGCTAAAACATGCATGTGGAACCTAGTGTATGATCAACCATGTGATCGGGAGACGTGTTCAAATATGTCTCAGTTTTCGTACCCTGGTACTCGGGTGCAACATTCCAGACGCTTTACTAACACCCTCCCGACTTGGAGAGTCAGTCCCTTTAACCTCCTGTTTGGCCCAGTTTGCAATTTCTGCGGAAGATGAACAGGAATAGCGAGAACCAATGAGAGACTAGCTGGAGGTGTCTGGACGGGCAAATTTAACTCTCATTTCCCACCAGGAAGAGGAATTAACCAAAGGCTCAGCGTGCCGTGCCGGAACCAGATTAGGGCCTGAAGCCATCCTGCGGTGTTGCGGCCAGCTCAAAAGAAAGCGAGTTGAAGAAAGGAGCTCAGGGGCACTGTAATTCACAAACCTGCAGAGTTATAAATGACAGCTATCGTCCAAAAATATACTGAAGTAAGGCTGCCAAGAGGACTTGAAAGCGGGGCAGAATTGCAGGAAACCGATTTCAGGAGGTAGACTGGAATTGCATTGAAAGCATAGGAAAAGAGGCAGAACGTCCACAATGATGCACTTGGCCAAAAAGGGCGTATGCGTTTTTTCCTGAATATATTCAGGAAAAAACGCATACGCCCTTTTTGGCCAACCAAGCAAGCTTGCAAAGGAAATCTGCACTACAATGAAGTCTCACTTCCCCCCGGTCAAAAGGGCCATCTGAAAAAAGTGTAAAATCCAGAAAGGCAGGACAGGCCATGGAGAACTGGGAGCCTTGTTATGCTGATGGGCGGGATGTAAATTGCCAACAGACACTCGGGAGAAGTGTATGGTGTTTCCTGAAACATCTAAAAGACAAAGCAACAGAGCCTAGGGCACTTCCACTTATGGTCCTATAGCTTAGGGAAATTAAAATCAAAAAGACACAGCCACCCCAAAGTTTGGGACGCCTCTGTTTACAAGAACCTCGTTTACAGTACAAGTTCAACATCGCAGAAAGTGAAAAATGGATAAAGAAGTTGTGGTATTTACTTACAAAGCAATATCACTCAGCAATGAAATCTATGTCATCAGGCCCTTAGCAGCACAATGAGTGGATTCAGGTATGATGATTCTAACTGAAATAAGTCACACAGAAAAAGAAACATCATAAGATATCAGTAATACACGGAATGTAAACTTGGCTACACAGGAACTGAATTACAGAACAGAACAGGGTCTCAAATTTAGAAAACCAACTTATGCTTGCTTAAGGGTAAAGGTGAGTTGGGGTGCTGCATAAAACCAGAGATTGAAATGAACACAGATAAAGTTCCTTAAGCCAAATATGGAATAGACAAGAGCTACCCCTTGCTCAACGAAATGGACTCAACACCGCATATTAAACGCCTAAGAATGTACCTGACTAGTAAGTATCTTAAAACCTATGGATTGCTATGTCTCCGAAAGAGAATCAAGCATGTGTACAGGGGCATAAACGCAGCAGTGATAGGATTGGAGAGGTTCGGTGAGCAAATGAAGACCCTTTGAAGTCATATTGCATGGTACCCATTCCACGGGTTTCAACTACCCAGGTTTAAGGTATTCTTCCTTCAGCTAAAACATGCATGTGGAACCTAGAGTATGATCAACCATGTGATCGGGAGACGTGTTCAAATATGTCTCAGTTTTCGTACCCTGGTACTCGGGTGCAACATTCCAGACGCTTTACTAACACCCTCCCGACTTGGAGAGTCAGTCCCTTTAACCTCCTGTTTGGCCCAGTTTGCAATTTCTGCGGAAGATGAACAGGAATAGCGAGAACCAATGAGAGACTAGCTGGAGGTGTCTGGACGGGCAAATTTAACTCTCATTTCCCACCAGGAAGAGGAATTAACCAAAGGCTCAGCGTGCCGTGCCGGAACCAGATTAGGGCCTGAAGCCATCCTGCGGTGTTGCGGCCAGCTCAAAAGAAAGCGAGTTGAAGAAAGGAGCTCAGGGGCACTGTAATTCACAAACCTGCAGAGTTATAAATGACAGCTATCGTCCAAAAATATACTGAAGTAAGGCTGCCGAGAGGACTTGAAAGCGGGGCAGAATTGCAGGAAACCGATTTCAGGAGGTAGACTGGAATTGCATTGAAAGCATAGGAAAAGAGGCAGAACGTCCACAATGATGCACTTGGCCAAAAAGGGCGTACGCGTTTTTTCCTGAATATATTCAGAAAAAAACGCGTACGCCCTTTTTGGCCAACCAAGCAAACTTGCAAAGGAAATCTGCACTACAATGAAGTCTCACTTCCCCCCGGTCAAAAGGGCCATCTGAAAAAAGTGTAAAATCCAGAAAGGCAGGACAGGCCATGGAGAACTGGGAGCCTTGTTATGCTGATGGGCGGGATGTAAATTGCCAACAGACACTCGGGAGAAGTGTATGGTGTTTCCTGAAACATCTAAAAAACAAAGCAACAGAGCCTAGGGCACTTCCACTTATGGTCCTATAGCTTAGGGAAATTAAAATCAAAAAGACACAGCCACCCCAAAGTTTGGGACGCCTCTGTTTACAAGAACCTCGTTTACAGTACAAGTTCAACATCGCAGAAAGTGAAAAATGGATAAAGAAGTTGTGGTATTTACTTACAAAGCAATATCACTCAGCAATGAAATCTATGGCATCAGGCCCTTAGCAGCACAATGAGTGGATTCAGGTATGATGATTCTAACTGAAATAAGTCACACAGAAAAAGAAACATCATAAGATATCAGTAATACACGGAATGTAAACTTGGCTACACAGGAACTGAATTACAGAACAGAACAGGGTCTCAAATTTAGAAAACCAACTTATGCTTGCTTAAGGGTAAAGGTGAGTTGGGGTGCTGCATAAAACCAGAGATTGAAATGAGCACAGATAAAGTTCCTTAAGCCAAATATGGAATAGACAAGAGCTACCCCTTGCTCAACGAAATGGACTCAACACCGCATATTAAACGCCTAAGAATGTACCTGACTAGTAAGTATCTTAAAACCTATGGATTGCTATGTCTCCGAAAGAGAATCAAGCATGTGTACAGGGGCATAAACGCAGCAGTGATAGGATTGGAGAGGTTCGGTGAGCAAATGAAGACCCTTTGAAGTCATATTGCATGGTACCCATTCCACGGGTTTCAACTACCCAGGTTTAAGGTATTCTTCCTTCAGCTAAAACATGCATGTGGAACCTAGAGTATGATCAACCATGTGATCGGGAGACGTGTTCAAATATGTCTCAGTTTTCGTACCCTGGTACTCGGGTGCAACATTCCAGACGCTTTACTAACACCCTCCCGACTTGGAGAGTCAGTCCCTTTAACCTCCTGTTTGGCCCAGTTTGCAATCTCTGCGGAAGATGAACAGGAATAGCGAGAACCAATGAGAGACTAGCTGGAGGTGTCTGGACGGGCAAATTTAACTCTCATTTCCCACCAGGAAGAGGAATTAACCAAAGGCTCAGCGTGCCGTGCCGGAACCAGATTAGGGCCTGAAGCCATCCTGCGGTGTTGCGGCCAGCTCAAAAGAAAGCGAGTTGAAGAAAGGAGCTCAGGGGCACTGTAATTCACAAACCTGCAGAGTTATAAATGACAGCTATCGTCCAAAAATATACTGAAGTAAGGCTGCCAAGAGGACTTGAAAGCGGGGCAGAATTGCAGGAAACCGATTTCAGGAGGTAGACTGGAATTGCATTGAAAGCATAGGAAAAGAGGCAGAACGTCCACAATGATGCACTTGGCCAAAAAGGGCGTATGCGTTTTTTCCTGAATATATTCAGGAAAAAACGCATACGCCCTTTTTGGCCAACCAAGCAAGCTTGCAAAGGAAATCTGCACTACAATGAAGTCTCACTTCCCCCCGGTCAAAAGGGCCATCTGAAAAAAGTGTAAAATCCAGAAAGGCAGGACAGGCCATGGAGAACTGGGAGCCTTGTTATGCTGATGGGCGGGATGTAAATTGCCAACAGACACTCGGGAGAAGTGTATGGTGTTTCCTGAAACATCTAAAAAACAAAGCAACAGAGCCTAGGGCACTTCCACTTATGGTCCTATAGCTTAGGGAAATTAAAATCAAAAAGACACAGCCACCCCAAAGTTTGGGACGCCTCTGTTTACAAGAACCTCGTTTACAGTACAAGTTCAACATCGCAGAAAGTGAAAAATGGATAAAGAAGTTGTGGTATTTACTTACAAAGCAATATCACTCAGCAATGAAATCTATGTCATCAGGCCCTTAGCAGCACAATGAGTGGATTCAGGTATGATGATTCTAACTGAAATAAGTCACACAGAAAAAGAAACATCATAAGATATCAGTAATACACGGAATGTAAACTTGGCTACACAGGAACTGAATTACAGAACAGAACAGGGTCTCAAATTTAGAAAACCAACTTATGCTTGCTTAAGGGTAAAGGTGAGTTGGGGTGCTGCATAAAACCAGAGATTGAAATGAGCACAGATAAAGTTCCTTAAGCCAAATATGGAATAGACAAGAGCTACCCCTTGCTCAACGAAATGGACTCAACACCCCATATTAAACGCCTAAGAATGTACCTGACTAGTAAGTATCTTAAAACCTATGGATTGCTATGTCTCCGAAAGAGAATCAAGCATGTGTACAGGGGCATAAACGCAGCAGTGATAGGATTGGAGAGGTTCGGTGAGCAAATGAAGACCCTTTGAAGTCATATTGCATGGTACCCATTCCACGGGTTTCAACTACCCAGGTTTAAGGTATTCTTCCTTCAGCTAAAACATGCATGTGGAACCTAGAGTATGATCAACCATGTGATCGGGAGACGTGTTCAAATATGTCTCAGTTTTCGTACCCTGGTACTCGGGTGCAACATTCCAGACGCTTTACTAACACCCTCCCGACTTGGAGAGTCAGTCCCTTTAACCTCCTGTTTGGCCCAGTTTGCAATTTCTGCGGAAGATGAACAGGAATAGCGAGAACCAATGAGAGACTAGCTGGAGGTGTCTGGACGGGCAAATTTAACTCTCATTTCCCACCAGGAAGAGGAATTAACCAAAGGCTCAGCGTGCCGTGCCGGAACAAGATTAGGGCCTGAAGCCATCCTGCGGTGTTGCGGCCAGCTCAAAAGAAAGCGAGTTGAAGAAAGGAGCTCAGGGGCACTGTAATTCACAAACCTGCAGAGTTATAAATGACAGCTATCGTCCAAAAATATACTGAAGTAAGGCTGCCGAGAGGACTTGAAAGCGGGGCAGAATTGCAGGAAACCGATTTCAGGAGGTAGACTGGAATTGCATTGAAAGCATAGGAAAAGAGGCAGAACGTCCACAATGATGCACTTGGCCAAAAAGGGCGTATGCGTTTTTTCCTGAATATATTCAGGAAAAAACGCATACGCCCTTTTTGGCCAACCAAGCAAGCTTGCAAAGGAAATCTGCACTACAATGAAGTCTCACTTCCCCCCGGTCAAAAGGGCCATCTGAAAAAAGTGTAAAATCCAGAAAGGCAGGACAGGCCATGGAGAACTGGGAGCCTTGTTATGCTGATGGGCGGGATGTAAATTGCCAACAGACACTCGGGAGAAGTGTATGGTGTTTCCTGAAACATCTAAAAAACAAAGCAACAGAGCCTAGGGCACTTCCACTTATGGTCCTATAGCTTAGGGAAATTAAAATCAAAAAGACACAGCCACCCCAAAGTTTGGGACGCCTCTGTTTACAAGAACCTCGTTTACAGTACAAGTTCAACATCGCAGAAAGTGAAAAATGGATAAAGAAGTTGTGGTATTTACTTACAAAGCAATATCACTCAGCAATGAAATCTATGTCATCAGGCCCTTAGCAGCACAATGAGTGGATTCAGGTATGATGATTCTAACTGAAATAAGTCACACAGAAAAAGAAACATCATAAGATATCAGTAATACACGGAATGTAAACTTGGCTACACAGGAACTGAATTACAGAACAGAACAGGGTCTCAAATTTAGAAAACCAACTTATGCTTGCTTAAGGGTAAAGGTGAGTTGGGGTGCTGCATAAAACCAGAGATTGAAATGAGCACAGATAAAGTTCCTTAAGCCAAATATGGAATAGACAAGAGCTACCCCTTGCTCAACGAAATGGACTCAACACCCCATATTAAACGCCTAAGAATGTACCTGACTAGTAAGTATCTTAAAACCTATGGATTGCTATGTCTCCGAAAGAGAATCAAGCATGTGTACAGGGGCATAAACGCAGCAGTGATAGGATTGGAGAGGTTCGGTGAGCAAATGAAGACCCTTTGAAGTCATATTGCATGGTACCCATTCCACGGGTTTCAACTACCCAGGTTTAAGGTATTCTTCCTTCAGGTAAAACATGCATGTGGAACCTAGAGTATGATCAACCATGTGATCGGGAGACGTGTTCAAATATGTCTCAGTTTTCGTACCCTGGTACTCGGGTGCAACATTCCAGACGCTTTACTAACACCCTCCCGACTTGGAGAGTCAGTCCCTTTAACCTCCTGTTTGGCCCAGTTTGCAATTTCTGCGGAAGATGAACAGGAATAGCGAGAACCAATGAGAGACTAGCTGGAGGTGTCTGGACGGGCAAATTTAACTCTCATTTCCCACCAGGAAGAGGAATTAACCAAAGGCTCAGCGTGCCGTGCCGGAACCAGATTAGGGCCTGAAGCCATCCTGCGGTGTTGCGGCCAGCTCAAAAGAAAGCGAGTTGAAGAAAGGAGCTCAGGGGCACTGTAATTCACAAACCTGCAGAGTTATAAATGACAGCTATCGTCCAAAAATATACTGAAGTAAGGCTGCTGAGAGGACTTGAAAGCGGGGCAGAATTGCAGGAAACCGATTTCAGGAGGTAGACTGGAATTGCATTGAAAGCATAGGAAAAGAGGCAGAACGTCCACAATGATGCACTTGGCCAAAAAGGGCGTATGCGTTTTTTCCTGAATATATTCAGGAAAAAACGCATACGCCCTTTTTGGCCAACCAAGCAAGCTTGCAAAGGAAATCTGCACTACAATGAAGTCTCACTTCCCCCCGGTCAAAAGGGCCATCTGAAAAAAGTGTAAAATCCAGAAAGGCAGGACAGGCCATGGAGAACTGGGAGCCTTGTTATGCTGATGGGCGGGATGTAAATTGCCAACAGACACTCGGGAGAAGTGTATGGTGTTTCCTGAAACATCTAAAAAACAAAGCAACAGAGCCTAGGGCACTTCCACTTATGGTCCTATAGCTTAGGGAAATTAAAATCAAAAAGACACAGCCACCCCAAAGTTTGGGACGCCTCTGTTTACAAGAACCTCGTTTACAGTACAAGTTCAACATCGCAGAAAGTGAAAAATGGATAAAGAAGTTGTGGTATTTACTTACAAAGCAATATCACTCAGCAATGAAATCTATGTCATCAGGCCCTTAGCAGCACAATGAGTGGATTCAGGTATGATGATTCTAACTGAAATAAGTCACACAGAAAAAGAAACATCATAAGATATCAGTAATACACGGAATGTAAACTTGGCTACACAGGAACTGAATTACAGAACAGAACAGGGTCTCAAATTTAGAAAACCAACTTATGCTTGCTTAAGGGTAAAGGTGAGTTGGGGTGCTGCATAAAACCAGAGATTGAAATGAGCACAGATAAAGTTCCTTAAGCCAAATATGGAATAGACAAGAGCTACCCCTTGCTCAACGAAATGGACTCAACACCGCATATTAAACGCCTAAGAATGTACCTGACTAGTAAGTATCTTAAAACCTATGGATTGCTATGTCTCCGAAAGAGAATCAAGCATGTGTACAGGGGCATAAACGCAGCAGTGATAGGATTGGAGAGGTTCGGTGAGCAAATGAAGACCCTTTGAAGTCATATTGCATGGTACCCATTCCACGGGTTTCAACTACCCAGGTTTAAGGTATTCTTCCTTCAGCTAAAACATGCATGTGGAACCTAGAGTATGATCAACCATGTGATCGGGAGACGTGTTCAAATATGTCTCAGTTTTCGTACCCTGGTACTCGGGTGCAACATTCCAGACGCTTTACTAACACCCTCCCGACTTGGAGAGTCAGTCCCTTTAACCTCCTGTTTGGCCCAGTTTGCAATCTCTGCGGAAGATGAACAGGAATAGCGAGAACCAATGAGAGACTAGCTGGAGGTGTCTGGACGGGCAAATTTAACTCTCATTTCCCACCAGGAAGAGGAATTAACCAAAGGCTCAGCGTGCCGTGCCGGAACCAGATTAGGGCCTGAAGCCATCCTGCGGTGTTGCGGCCAGCTCAAAAGAAAGCGAGTTGAAGAAAGGAGCTCAGGGGCACTGTAATTCACAAACCTGCAGAGTTATCAATGACAGCTATCGTCCAAAAATATACTGAAGTAAGGCTGCCGAGAGGACTTGAAAGCGGGGCAGAATTGCAGGAAACCGATTTCAGGAGGTAGACTGGAATTGCATTGAAAGCATAGGAAAAGAGGCAGAACGTCCACAATGATGCACTTGGCCAAAAAGGGCGTACGCGTTTTTTCCTGAATATATTCAGGAAAAAACGCATACGCCCTTTTTGGCCAACCAAGCAAACTTGCAAAGGAAATCTGCACTACAATGAAGTCTCACTTCCCCCCGGTCAAAAGGGCCATCTGAAAAAAGTGTAAAATCCAGAAAGGCAGGACAGGCCATGGAGAACTGGGAGCCTTGTTATGCTGATGGGCGGGATGTAAATTGCCAACAGACACTCGGGAGAAGTGTATGGTGTTTCCTGAAACATCTAAAAAACAAAGCAACAGAGCCTAGGGCACTTCCACTTATGGTCCTATAGCTTAGGGAAATTAAAATCAAAAAGACACAGCCACCCCAAAGTTTGGGACGCCTCTGTTTACAAGAACCTCGTTTACAGTACAAGTTCAACATCGCAGAAAGTGAAAAATGGATAAAGAAGTTGTGGTATTTACTTACAAAGCAATATCACTCAGCAATGAAATCTATGGCATCAGGCCCTTAGCAGCACAATGAGTGGATTCAGGTATGATGATTCTAACTGAAATAAGTCACACAGAAAAAGAAACATCATAAGATATCAGTAATACACGGAATGTAAACTTGGCTACACAGGAACTGAATTACAGAACAGAACAGGGTCTCAAATTTAGAAAACCAACTTATGCTTGCTTAAGGGTAAAGGTGAGTTGGGGTGCTGCATAAAACCAGAGATTGAAATGAGCACAGATAAAGTTCCTTAAGCCAAATATGGAATAGACAAGAGCTACCCCTTGCTCAACGAAATGGACTCAACACCGCATATTAAATGCCTAAGAATGTACCTGACTAGTAAGTATCTTAAAACCTATGGATTGCTATGTCTCCGAAAGAGAATCAAGCATGTGTACAGGGGCATAAACGCAGCAGTGATAGGATTGGAGAGGTTCGGTGAGCAAATGAAGACCCTTTGAAGTCATATTGCATGGTACCCATTCCACGGGTTTCAACTACCCAGGTTTAAGGTATTCTTCCTTCAGCTAAAACATGCATGTGGAACCTAGAGTATGATCAACCATGTGATCGGGAGACGTGTTCAAATATGTCTCAGTTTTCGTACCCTGGTACTCGGGTGCAACATTCCAGACGCTTTACTAACACCCTCCCGACTTGGAGAGTCAGTCCCTTTAACCTCCTGTTTGGCCCAGTTTGCAATCTCTGCGGAAGATGAACAGGAATAGCGAGAACCAATGAGAGACTAGCTGGAGGTGTCTGGACGGGCAAATTTAACTCTCATTTCCCACCAGGAAGAGGAATTAACCAAAGGCTCAGCGTGCCGTGCCGGAACCAGATTAGGGCCTGAAGCCATCCTGCGGTGTTGCGGCCAGCTCAAAAGAAAGCGAGTTGAAGAAAGGAGCTCAGGGGCACTGTAATTCACAAACCTGCAGAGTTATAAATGACAGCTATCGTCCAAAAATATACTGAAGTAAGGCTGCCAAGAGGACTTGAAAGCGGGGCAGAATTGCAGGAAACCGATTTCAGGAGGTAGACTGGAATTGCATTGAAAGCATAGGAAAAGAGGCAGAACGTCCACAATGATGCACTTGGCCAAAAAGGGCGTATGCGTTTTTTCCTGAATATATTCAGGAAAAAACGCATACGCCCTTTTTGGCCAACCAAGCAAGCTTGCAAAGGAAATCTGCACTACAATGAAGTCTCACTTCCCCCCGGTCAAAAGGGCCATCTGAAAAAAGTGTAAAATCCAGAAAGGCAGGACAGGCCATGGAGAACTGGGAGCCTTGTTATGCTGATGGGCGGGATGTAAATTGCCAACAGACACTCGGGAGAAGTGTATGGTGTTTCCTGAAACATCTAAAAAACAAAGCAACAGAGCCTAGGGCACTTCCACTTATGGTCCTATAGCTTAGGGAAATTAAAATCAAAAAGACACAGCCACCCCAAAGTTTGGGACGCCTCTGTTTACAAGAACCTCATTTACAGTACAAGTTCAACATCGCAGAAAGTGAAAAATGGATAAAGAAGTTGTGGTATTTACTTACAAAGCAATATCACTCAGCAATGAAATCTATGTCATCAGGCCCTTAGCAGCACAATGAGTGGATTCAGGTATGATGATTCTAACTGAAATAAGTCACACAGAAAAAGAAACATCATAAGATATCAGTAATACACGGAATGTAAACTTGGCTACACAGGAACTGAATTACAGAACAGAACAGGGTCTCAAATTTAGAAAACCAACTTATGCTTGCTTAAGGGTAAAGGTGAGTTGGGGTGCTGCATAAAACCAGAGATTGAAATGAGCACAGATAAAGTTCCTTAAGCCAAATATGGAATAGACAAGAGCTACCCCTTGCTCAACGAAATGGACTCAACACCCCATATTAAACGCCTAAGAATGTACCTGACTAGTAAGTATCTTAAAACCTATGGATTGCTATGTCTCCGAAAGAGAATCAAGCATGTGTACAGGGGCATAAACGCAGCAGTGATAGGATTGGAGAGGTTCGGTGAGCAAATGAAGACCCTTTGAAGTCATATTGCATGGTACCCATTCCACGGGTTTCAACTACCCAGGTTTAAGGTATTCTTCCTTCAGGTAAAACATGCATGTGGAACCTAGAGTATGATCAACCATGTGATCGGGAGACGTGTTCAAATATGTCTCAGTTTTCGTACCCTGGTACTCGGGTGCAACATTCCAGACGCTTTACTAACACCCTCCCGACTTGGAGAGTCAGTCCCTTTAACCTCCTGTTTGGCCCAGTTTGCAATTTCTGCGGAAGATGAACAGGAATAGCGAGAACCAATGAGAGACTAGCTGGAGGTGTCTGGACGGGCAAATTTAACTCTCATTTCCCACCAGGAAGAGGAATTAACCAAAGGCTCAGCGTGCCGTGCCGGAACCAGATTAGGGCCTGAAGCCATCCTGCGGTGTTGCGGCCAGCTCAAAAGAAAGCGAGTTGAAGAAAGGAGCTCAGGGGCACTGTAATTCACAAACCTGCAGAGTTATCAATGACAGCTATCGTCCAAAAATATACTGAAGTAAGGCTGCCGAGAGGACTTGAAAGCGGGGCAGAATTGCAGGAAACCAATTTCAGGAGGCAGACTGGAATTGCATTGAAAGCATAGGAAAAGAGGCAGAACGTCCACAATGATGCACTTGGCCAAAAAGTGTGTACGTGTTTTTTCCTGAATATATTCAGGAAAAAACGCATACGCCCTTTTTGGCCAACCAAGCAAGCTTGCAAAGGAAATCTGCACTACAATGAAGTCTCACTTCCCCCCGGTCAAAAGGGCCATCTGAAAAAAGTGTAAAATCCAGAAAGGCAGGACAGGCCATGGAGAACTGGGAGCCTTGTTATGCTGATGGGCGGGATGTAAATTGCCAACAGACACTCGGGAGAAGTGTATGGTGTTTCCTGAAACATCTAAAAAACAAAGCAACAGAGCCTAGGGCACTTCCACTTATGGTCCTATAGCTTAGGGAAATTAAAATCAAAAAGACACAGCCACCCCAAAGTTTGGGACGCCTCTGTTTACAAGAACCTCGTGTACAGTACAAGTTCAACATCGCAGAAAGTGAAAAATGGATAAAGAAGTTGTGGTATTTACTTACAAAGCAATATCACTCAGCAATGAAATCTATGTCATCAGGCCCTTAGCAGCACAATGAGTGGATTCAGGTATGATGATTCTAACTGAAATAAGTCACACAGAAAAAGAAACATCATAAGATATCAGTAATACACGGAATGTAAACTTGGCTACACAGGAACTGAATTACAGAACAGAACAGGGTCTCAAATTTAGAAAACCAACTTATGCTTGCTTAAGGGTAAAGGTGAGTTGGGGTGCTGCATAAAACCAGAGATTGAAATGAGCACAGATAAAGTTCCTTAAGCCAAATATGGAATAGACAAGAGCTACCTCTTGCTCAACGAAATGGACTCAACACCCCATATTAAACGCCTAAGAATGTACCTGACTAGTA
>NW_027136041.1:0-16788 GCF_039906515.1 Pseudorca crassidens | reverse complement strand
GCCATCTTGCGGTGTTGCGGCCAGCTCAAAAGAAAGCGAGTTGAAGAAAGGAGCTCAGGGGCACTGTAATTCACAAACCTGCAGAGTTATAAATGACAGCTATCGTCCAAAAATATACTGAAGTAAGGCTGCCAAGAGGACTTGAAAGCGGGGCAGAATTGCAGGAAACCGATTTCAGGAGGTAGACTGGAATTGCATTGAAAGCATAGGAAAAGAGGCAGAACGTCCACAATGATGCACTTGGCCAAAAAGGGCGTATGCGTTTTTTCCTGAATATATTCAGGAAAAAACACATACGCCCTTTTTGGCCAACCAAGCAAGCTTGCAAAGGAAATCTGCACTACAATGAAGTCTCACTTCCCCCCGATCAAAAGGGCCATCTGAAAAAAGTGTAAAATCCAGAAAGGCAGGACAGGCCATGGAGAACTGGGAGCCTTGTTATGCTGATGGGCGGGATGTAAATTGCCAACAGACACTCGGGAGAAGTGTATGGTGTTTCCTGAAACATCTAAAAAACAAAGCAACAGAGCCTAGGGCACTTCCACTTATGGTCCTATAGCTTAGGGAAATTAAAATCAAAAAGACACAGCCACCCCAAAGTTTGGGACGCCTCTGTTTACAAGAACCTCGTTTACCGTACAAGTTCAACATCGCAGAAAGTGAAAAATGGATAAAGAAGTTGTGGTATTTACTTACAAAGCAATATCACTCAGCAATGAAATCTATGTCATCAGGCCCTTAGCAGCACAATGAGTGGATTCAGGTATGATGATTCTAACTGAAATAAGTCACACAGAAAAAGAAACATCATAAGATATCAGTAATACACGGAATGTAAACTTGGCTACACAGGAACTGAATTACAGAACAGAACAGGGTCTCAAATTTAGAAAACCAACTTATGCTTGCTTAAGGGGAAAGGTGAGTTGGGGTGCTGCATAAAACCAGAGATTGAAATGAGCACAGATAAAGTTCCTTAAGCCAAATATGGAATAGACAAGAGCTACTCCTTGCTCAACGAAATGGACTCAACACCGCATATTAAATGCCTAAGAATGTACCTGACTAGTAAATATCTTAAAACCTATGGATTGCTATGTCTCCGAAAGAGAATCAAGCATGTGTACAGGGGCATAAACGCAGCAGTGATAGGATTGGAGAGGTTCGGTGAGCAAATGAAGACCCTTTGAAGTCATATTGCATGGTACCCATTCCACGGGTTTCAACTACCCAGGTTTAAGGTATTCTTCCTTCAGCTAAAACATGCATGTGGAACCTAGAGTATGATCAACCATGTGATCGGGAGACGTGTTCAAATATGTCTCAGTTTTCGTACCCTGGTACTCGGGTGCAACATTCCAGACGTTTTACTAACACCCTCCCGACTTGGAGAGTCAGTCCCTTTAACCTCCTGTTTGGCCCAGTTTGCAATTTCTGCGGAAGATGAACAGGAATAGCGAGAACCAATGAGAGACTAGCTGGAGGTGTCTGGACGGGCAAATTTAACTCTCATTTCCCACCAGGAAGAGGAATTAACCAAAGGCTCAGCGTGCCGTGCCGGAACCAGATTAGGGCCTGAAGCCATCCTGCGGTGTTGCGGCCAGCTCAAAAGAAAGCGAGTTGAAGAAAGGAGCTCAGGGGCACTGTAATTCACAAACCTGCAGAGTTATAAATGACAGCTATCGTCCAAAAATATACTGAAGTAAGGCTGCCAAGAGGACTTGAAAGCGGGGCAGAATTGCAGGAAACCGATTTCAGGAGGCAGACTGGAATTGCATTGAAAGCATAGGAAAAGAGGCAGAACGTCCACCATGATGCACTTGGCCAAAAAGGGCGTATGCGTTTTTTCCTGAATATATTCAGGAAAAAACGCATACGCCCTTTTTGGCCAACCAAGCAAGCTTGCAAAGGAAATCTGCACTACAATGAAGTCTCACTTCCCCCCGGTCAAAAGGGCCATCTGAAAAAAGTGTAAAATCCAGAAAGGCAGGACAGGCCATGGAGAACTGGGAGCCTTGTTATGCTGATGGGCGGGATGTAAATTGCCAACAGACACTCGGGAGAAGTGTATGGTGTTTCCTGAAACATCTAAAAAACAAAGCAACAGAGCCTAGGGCACTTCCACTTATGGTCCTATAGCTTAGGGAAATTAAAATCAAAAAGACACAGCCACCCCAAAGTTTGGGACGCCTCTGTTTACAAGAACCTCGTTTACCGTACAAGTTCAACATCGCAGAAAGTGAAAAATGGATAAAGAAGTTGTGGTATTTACTTACAAAGCAATATCACTCAGCAATGAAATCTATGTCATCAGGCCCTTAGCAGCACAATGAGTGGATTCAGGTATGATGATTCTAACTGAAATAAATCACACAGAAAAAGAAACATCATAAGATATCTGTAATACACGGAATGTAAACTTGGCTACACAGGAACTGAATTACAGAACAGAACAGGGTCTCAAATTTAGAAAACCAACTTATGCTTGCTTAAGGGGAAAGGTGAGTTGGGGTGCTGCATAAAACCAGAGATTGAAATGAGCACAGATAAAGTTCCTTAAGCCAAATATGGAATAGACAAGAGCTACTCCTTGCTCAACGAAATGGACTCAACACCGCATATTAAATGCCTAAGAATGTACCTGACTAGTAAGTATCTTAAAACCTATGGATTGCTATGTCTCCGAAAGAGAATCAAGCATGTGTACAGGGGCATAAACGCAGCAGTGATAGGATTGGAGAGGTTCGGTGAGCAAATGAAGACCCTTTGAAGTCATATTGCATGGTACCCATTCCACGGGTTTCAACTACCCAGGTTTAAGGTATTCTTCCTTTAGCTAAAACATGCATGTGGAACCTAGAGTATGATCAACCATGTGATCGGGAGACGTGTTCAAATATGTCTCAGTTTTCGTACCCTGGTACTCGGGTGCAACATTCCAGACGCTTTACTAACACCCTCCCGACTTGGAGAGTCAGTCCCTTTAACCTCCTGTTTGGCCCAGTTTGCAATTTCTGCGGAAGATGAACAGGAATAGCGAGAACCAATGAGAGACTAGCTGGAAGGTGTCTGGACGGGCAAATTTAACTCTCATTTCCCACCAGGAAGAGGAATTAACCAAAGGCTCAGCGTGCCGTGCCGGAACCAGATTAGGGCCTGAAGCCATCCTGCGGTGTTGCGGCCAGCTCAAAAGAAAGCGAGTTGAAGAAAGGAGCTCAGGGGCACTGTAATTCACAAACCTGCAGAGTTATAAATGACAGCTATCGTCCAAAAATATACTGAAGTAAGGCTGCCAAGAGGACTTGAAAGCGGGGCAGAATTGCAGGAAACCGATTTCAGGAGGCAGACTGGAATTGCATTGAAAGCATAGGAAAAGAGGCAGAACGTCCACCATGATGCACTTGGCCAAAAAGGGCGTATGCGTTTTTTCCTGAATATATTCAGGAAAAAACGCATACGCCCTTTTTGGCCAACCAAGCAAGCTTGCAAAGGAAATCTGCACTACAATGAAGTCTCACTTCCCCCCGGTCAAAAGGGCCATCTGAAAAAAGTGTAAAATCCAGAAAGGCAGGACAGGCCATGGAGAACTGGGAGCCTTGTTATGCTGATGGGCGGGATGTAAATTGCCAACAGACACTCGGGAGAAGTGTATGGTGTTTCCTGAAACATCTAAAAAACAAAGCAACAGAGCCTAGGGCACTTCCACTTATGGTCCTATAGCTTAGGGAAATTAAAATCAAAAAGACACAGCCACCCCAAAGTTTGGGACGCCTCTGTTTACAAGAACCTCATTTACCGTACAAGTTCAACATCGCAGAAAGTGAAAAATGGATAAAGAAGTTGTGGTATTTACTTACAAAGCAATATCACTCAGCAATGAAATCTATGTCATCAGGCCCTTAGCAGCACAATGAGTGGATTCAGGTATGATGATTCTAACTGAAATAAGTCACACAGAAAAAGAAACATCATAAGATATCAGTAATACATGGAATGTAAACTTGGCTACACAGGAACTGAATTACAGAACAGAACAGGGTCTCAAATTTAGAAAACCAACTTATGCTTGCTTAAGGGGAAAGGTGAGTTGGGGTGCTGCATAAAACCAGAGATTGAAATGAGCACAGATAAAGTTCCTTAAGCCAAATATGGAATAGACAAGAGCTACTCCTTGCTCAACGAAATGGACTCAACACCGCATATTAAACGCCTAAGAATGTACCTGACTAGTAAGTATCTTAAAACCTATGGATTGCTATGTCTCCGAAAGAGAATCAAGCATGTGTACAGGGGCATAAACGCAGCAGTGATAGGATTGGAGAGGTTCGGTGAGCAAATGAAGACCCTTTGAAGTCATATTGCATGGTACCCATTCCACGGGTTTCAACTACCCAGGTTTAAGGTATTCTTCCTTCAGCTAAAACATGCATGTGGAACCTAGAGTATGATCAACCATGTGATCGGGAGACGTGTTCAAATATGTCTCAGTTTTCGTACCCTGGTACTCGGGTGCAACATTCCAGACGCTTTACTAACACCCTCCCGACTTGGAGAGTCAGTCCCTTTAACCTCCTGTTTGGCCCAGTTTGCAATTTCTGCGGAAGATGAACAGGAATAGCGAGAACCAATGAGAGACTAGCTGGAGGTGTCTGGACGGGCAAATTTAACTCTCATTTCCCACCAGGAAGAGGAATTAACCAAAGGCTCAGCGTGCCGTGCCGGAACCAGATTAGGGCCTGAAGCCATCTTGCGGTGTTGCGGCCAGCTCAAAAGAAAGCGAGTTGAAGAAAGGAGCTCAGGGGCACTGTAATTCACAAACCTGCAGAGTTATAAATGACAGCTATCGTCCAAAAATATACTGAAGTAAGGCTGCCAAGAGGACTTGAAAGCGGGGCAGAATTGCAGGAAACCGATTTCAGGAGGTAGACTGGAATTGCATTGAAAGCATAGGAAAAGAGGCAGAACGTCCACAATGATGCACTTGGCCAAAAAGGGCGTATGCGTTTTTTCCTGAATATATTCAGGAAAAAACACATACGCCCTTTTTGGCCAACCAAGCAAGCTTGCAAAGGAAATCTGCACTACAATGAAGTCTCACTTCCCCCCGATCAAAAGGGCCATCTGAAAAAAGTGTAAAATCCAGAAAGGCAGGACAGGCCATGGAGAACTGGGAGCCTTGTTATGCTGATGGGCGGGATGTAAATTGCCAACAGACACTCGGGAGAAGTGTATGGTGTTTCCTGAAACATCTAAAAAACAAAGCAACAGAGCCTAGGGCACTTCCACTTATGGTCCTATAGCTTAGGGAAATTAAAATCAAAAAGACACAGCCACCCCAAAGTTTGGGACGCCTCTGTTTACAAGAACCTCGTTTACCGTACAAGTTCAACATCGCAGAAAGTGAAAAATGGATAAAGAAGTTGTGGTATTTACTTACAAAGCAATATCACTCAGCAATGAAATCTATGTCATCAGGCCCTTAGCAGCACAATGAGTGGATTCAGGTATGATGATTCTAACTGAAATAAGTCACACAGAAAAAGAAACATCATAAGATATCAGTAATACACGGAATGTAAACTTGGCTACACAGGAACTGAATTACAGAACAGAACAGGGTCTCAAATTTAGAAAACCAACTTATGCTTGCTTAAGGGGAAAGGTGAGTTGGGGTGCTGCATAAAACCAGAGATTGAAATGAGCACAGATAAAGTTCCTTAAGCCAAATATGGAATAGACAAGAGCTACTCCTTGCTCAACGAAATGGACTCAACACCGCATATTAAATGCCTAAGAATGTACCTGACTAGTAAGTATCTTAAAACCTATGGATTGCTATGTCTCCGAAAGAGAATCAAGCATGTGTACAGGGGCATAAACGCAGCAGTGATAGGATTGGAGAGGTTCGGTGAGCAAATGAAGACCCTTTGAAGTCATATTGCATGGTACCCATTCCACGGGTTTCAACTACCCAGGTTTAAGGTATTCTTCCTTCAGCTAAAACATGCATGTGGAACCTAGAGTATGATCAACCATGTGATCGGGAGACGTGTTCAAATATGTCTCAGTTTTCGTACCCTGGTACTCGGGTGCAACATTCCAGACGTTTTACTAACACCCTCCCGACTTGGAGAGTCAGTCCCTTTAACCTCCTGTTTGGCCCAGTTTGCAATTTCTGCGGAAGATGAACAGGAATAGCGAGAACCAATGAGAGACTAGCTGGAGGTGTCTGGACGGGCAAATTTAACTCTCATTTCCCACCAGGAAGAGGAATTAACCAAAGGCTCAGCGTGCCGTGCCGGAACCAGATTAGGGCCTGAAGCCATCCTGCGGTGTTGCGGCCAGCTCAAAAGAAAGCGAGTTGAAGAAAGGAGCTCAGGGGCACTGTAATTCACAAACCTGCAGAGTTATAAATGACAGCTATCGTCCAAAAATATACTGAAGTAAGGCTGCCAAGAGGACTTGAAAGCGGGGCAGAATTGCAGGAAACCGATTTCAGGAGGCAGACTGGAATTGCATTGAAAGCATAGGAAAAGAGGCAGAACGTCCACCATGATGCACTTGGCCAAAAAGGGCGTATGCGTTTTTTCCTGAATATATTCAGGAAAAAACGCATACGCCCTTTTTGGCCAACCAAGCAAGCTTGCAAAGGAAATCTGCACTACAATGAAGTCTCACTTCCCCCCGGTCAAAAGGGCCATCTGAAAAAAGTGTAAAATCCAGAAAGGCAGGACAGGCCATGGAGAACTGGGAGCCTTGTTATGCTGATGGGCGGGATGTAAATTGCCAACAGACACTCGGGAGAAGTGTATGGTGTTTCCTGAAACATCTAAAAAACAAAGCAACAGAGCCTAGGGCACTTCCACTTATGGTCCTATAGCTTAGGGAAATTAAAATCAAAAAGACACAGCCACCCCAAAGTTTGGGACGCCTTTGTTTACAAGAACCTCGTTTACCGTACAAGTTCAACATCGCAGAAAGTGAAAAATGGATAAAGAAGTTGTGGTATTTACTTACAAAGCAATATCACTCAGCAATGAAATCTATGTCATCAGGCCCTTAGCAGCACAATGAGTGGATTCAGGTATGATGATTCTAACTGAAATAAATCACACAGAAAAAGAAACATCATAAGATATCTGTAATACACGGAATGTAAACTTGGCTACACAGGAACTGAATTACAGAACAGAACAGGGTCTCAAATTTAGAAAACCAACTTATGCTTGCTTAAGGGGAAAGGTGAGTTGGGGTGCTGCATAAAACCAGAGATTGAAATGAGCACAGATAAAGTTCCTTAAGCCAAATATGGAATAGACAAGAGCTACTCCTTGCTCAACGAAATGGACTCAACACCGCATATTAAACGCCTAAGAATGTACCTGACTAGTAAGTATCTTAAAACCTATGGATTGCTATGTCTCCGAAAGAGAATCAAGCATGTGTACAGGGGCATAAACGCAGCAGTGATAGGATTGGAGAGGTTCGGTGAGCAAATGAAGACCCTTTGAAGTCATATTGCATGGTACCCATTCCACGGGTTTCAACTACCCAGGTTTAAGGTATTCTTCCTTCAGCTAAAACATGCATGTGGAACCTAGAGTATGATCAACCATGTGATCGGGAGACGTGTTCAAATATGTCTCAGTTTTCGTACCCTGGTACTCGGGTGCAACATTCCAGACGCTTTACTAACACCCTCCCGACTTGGAGAGTCAGTCCCTTTAACCTCCTGTTTGGCCCAGTTTGCAATTTCTGCGGAAGATGAACAGGAATAGTGAGAACCAATGAGAGACTAGCTGGAAGGTGTCTGGACGGGCAAATTTAACTCTCATTTCCCACCAGGAAGAGGAATTAACCAAAGGCTCAGCGTGCCGTGCCGGAACCAGATTAGGGCCTGAAGCCATCCTGCGGTGTTGCGGCCAGCTCAAAAGAAAGCGAGTTGAAGAAAGGAGCTCAGGGGCACTGTAATTCACAAACCTGCAGAGTTATAAATGACAGCTATCGTCCAAAAATATACTGAAGTAAGGCTGCCAAGAGGACTTGAAAGCGGGGCAGAATTGCAGGAAACCGATTTCAGGAGGCAGACTGGAATTGCATTGAAAGCATAGGAAAAGAGGCAGAACGTCCACCATGATGCACTTGGCCAAAAAGGGCGTATGAGTTTTTTCCTGAATATATTCAGGATAAAACGCATACGCCCTTTTTGGCCAACCAAGCAAGCTTGCAAAGGAAATCTGCACTACAATGAAGTCTCACTTCCCCCCGGTCAAAAGGGCCATCTGAAAAAAGTGTAAAATCCAGAAAGGCAGGACAGGCCATCGAGAACTGGGAGCCTTGTTATGCTGATGGGCGGGATGTAAATTGCCAACAGACACTCGGGAGAAGTGTATGGTGTTTCCTGAAACATCTAAAAAACAAAGCAACAGAGCCTAGGGCACTTCCACTTATGGTCCTATAGCTTAGGGAAATTAAAATCAAAAAGACACAGCCACCCCAAAGTTTGGGACGCCTCTGTTTACAAGAACCTCGTTTACAGTACAAGTTCAACATCGCAGAAAGTGAAAAATGGATAAAGAAGTTGTGGTATTTACTTACAAAGCAATATCACTCAGCAATGAAATCTATGTCATCAGGCCCTTAGCAGCACAATGAGTGGATTCAGGTATGATGATTCTAACTGAAATAAGTCACACAGAAAAAGAAACATCATAAGATATCAGTAATACACGGAATGTAAACTTGGCTACACAGGAACTGAATTACAGAACAGAACAGGGTCTCAAATTTAGAAAACCAACTTATGCTTGCTTAAGGGGAAAGGTGAGTTGGGGTGCTGCATAAAACCAGAGATTGAAATGAGCACAGATAAAGTTCCTTAAGCCAAATATGGAATAGACAAGAGCTACTCCTTGCTCAACGAAATGGACTCAACACCGCATATTAAATGCCTAAGAATGTACCTGACTAGTAAGTATCTTAAAACCTATGGATTGCTATGTCTCCGAAAGAGAATCAAGCATGTGTACAGGGGCATAAACGCAGCAGTGATAGGATTGGAGAGGTTCGGTGAGCAAATGAAGACCCTCTGAAGTCATATTGCATGGTACCCATTCCACGGGTTTCAACTACCCAGGTTTAAGGTATTCTTCCTTCAGCTAAAACATGCATGTGGAACCTAGAGTCTGATCAACCATGTGATCGGGAGACGTGTTCAAATATGTCTCAGTTTTCGTACCCTGGTACTCGGGTGCAACATTCCAGACGCTTTACTAACACCCTCCCGACTTGGAGAGTCAGTCCCTTTAACCTCCTGTTTGGCCCAGTTTGCAATTTCTGCGGAAGATGAACAGGAATAGCGAGAACCAATGAGAGACTAGCTGGAGGTGTCTGGACGGGCAAATTTAACTCTCATTTCCCACCAGGAAGAGGAATTAACCAAAGGCTCAGCGTGCCGTGCCGGAACCAGATTAGGGCCTGAAGCCATCCTGCGGTGTTGCGGCCAGCTCAAAAGAAAGCGAGTTGAAGAAAGGAGCTCAGGGGCACTGTAATTCACAAACCTGCAGAGTTATAAATGACAGCTATCGTCCAAAAATATACTGAAGTAAGGCTGCCAAGAGGACTTGAAAGCGGGGCAGAATTGCAGGAAACCGATTTCAGGAGGCAGACTGGAATTGCATTGAAAGCATAGGAAAAGAGGCAGAACGTCCACCATGATGCACTTGGCCAAAAAGGGCGTATGCGTTTTTTCCTGAATATATTCAGGAAAAAACGCATACGCCCTTTTTGGCCAACCAAGCAAGCTTGCAAAGGAAATCTGCACTACAATGAAGTCTCACTTCCCCCCGGTCAAAAGGGCCATCTGAAAAAAGTGTAAAATCCAGAAAGACAGGACAGGCCATGGAGAACTGGGAGCCTTGTTATGCTGATGGGCGGGATGTAAATTGCCAACAGACACTCGGGAGAAGTGTATGGTGTTTCCTGAAACATCGAAAAAACAAAGCAACAGAGCCTAGGGCACTTCCACTTATGGTCCTATAGCTTAGGGAAATTAAAATCAAAAAGACACAGCCACCCCAAAGTTTGGGACGCCTCTGTTTACAAGAACCTCGTTTACGGTACAAGTTCAACATCGCAGAAAGTGAAAAATGGATAAAGAAGTTGTGGTATTTACTTACAAAGCAATATCACTCAGCAATGAAATCTATGTCATCAGGCCCTTAGCAGCACAATGAGTGGATTCAGGTATGATGATTCTAACTGAAATAAGTCACACAGAAAAAGAAACATCATAAGATATCAGTAATACACGGAATGTAAACTTGGCTACACAGGAACTGAATTACAGAACAGAACAGGGTCTCAAATTTAGAAAACCAACTTATGCTTGCTTAAGGGGAAAGGTGAGTTGGGGTGCTGCATAAAACCAGAGATTGAAATGAGCACAGATAAAGTTCCTTAAGCCAAATATGGAATAGACAAGAGCTACTCCTTGCTCAACGAAATGGACTCAACACCGCATATTAAATGCCTAAGAATGTACCTGACTAGTAAGTATCTTAAAACCTATGGATTGCTATGTCTCCGAAAGAGAATCAAGCATGTGTACAGGGGCATAAACGCAGCAGTGATAGGATTGGAGAGGTTCGGTGAGCAAATGAAGACCCTTTGAAGTCATATTGCATGGTACCCATTCCACGGGTTTCAACTACCCAGGTTTAAGGTATTCTTCCTTCAGCTAAAACATGCATGTGGAACCTAGAGTCTGATCAACCATGTGATCGGGAGACGTGTTCAAATATGTCTCAGTTTTCGTACCCTGGTACTCGGGTGCAACATTCCAGACGCTTTACTAACACCCTCCCGACTTGGAGAGTCAGTCCCTTTAACCTCCTGTTTGGCCCAGTTTGCAATTTCTGCGGAAGATGAACAGGAATAGCGAGAACCAATGAGAGACTAGCTGGAGGTGTCTGGACGGGCAAATTTAACTCTCATTTCCCACCAGGAAGAGGAATTAACCAAAGGCTCAGCGTGCCGTGCCGGAACCAGATTAGGGCCTGAAGCCATCCTGCGGTGTTGCGGCCAGCTCAAAAGAAAGCGAGTTGAAGAAAGGAGCTCAGGGGCACTGTAATTCACAAACCTGCAGAGTTATAAATGACAGCTATCGTCCAAAAATATACTGAAGTAAGGCTGCCAAGAGGACTTGAAAGCGGGGCAGAATTGCAGGAAACCGATTTCAGGAGGCAGACTGGAATTGCATTGAAAGCATAGGAAAAGAGGCAGAACGTCCACCATGATGCACTTGGCCAAAAAGGGCGTATGCGTTTTTTCCTGAATATATTCAGGAAAAAACGCATACGCCCTTTTTGGCCAACCAAGCAAGCTTGCAAAGGAAATCTGCACTACAATGAAGTCTCACTTCCCCCCGGTCAAAAGGGTCATCTGAAAAAAGTGTAAAATCCAGAAAGGCAGGACAGGCCATGGAGAACTGGGAGCCTTGTTATGCTGATGGGCGGGATGTAAATTGCCAACAGACACTCGGGAGAAGTGTATGGTGTTTCCTGAAACATCTAAAAAACAAAGCAACAGAGCCTAGGGCACTTCCACTTATGGTCCTATAGCTTAGGGAAATTAAAATCAAAAAGACACAGCCACCCCAAAGTTTGGGACGCCTCTGTTTACAAGAACCTCGTTTACCGTACAAGTTCAACATCGCAGAAAGTGAAAAATGGATAAAGAAGTTGTGGTATTTACTTACAAAGCAATATCACTCAGCAATGAAATCTATGTCATCAGGCCCTTAGCAGCACAATGAGTGGATTCAGGTATGATGATTCTAACTGAAATAAGTCACACAGAAAAAGAAACATCATAAGATATCAGTAATACACGGAATGTAAACTTGGCTACACAGGAACTGAATTACAGAACAGAACAGGGTCTCAAATTTAGAAAACCAACTTATGCTTGCTTAAGGGGAAAGGTGAGTTGGGGTGCTGCATAAAACCAGAGATTGAAATGAGCACAGATAAAGTTCCTTAAGCCAAATATGGAATAGACAAGAGCTACTCCTTGCTCAACGAAATGGACTCAACACCGCATATTAAATGCCTAAGAATGTACCTGACTAGTAAGTATCTTAAAACCTATGGATTGCTATGTCTCCGAAAGAGAATCAAGCATGTGTACAGGGGCATAAACGCAGCAGTGATAGGATTGGAGAGGTTCGGTGAGCAAATGAAGACCCTTTGAAGTCATATCGCATGGTACCCATTCCACGGGTTTCAACTACCCAGGTTTAAGGTATTCTTCCTTCAGCTAAAACATGCATGTGGAACCTAGAGTATGATCAACCATGTGATCGGGAGACGTGTTCAAATATGTCTCAGTTTTCGTACCCTGGTACTCGGGTGCAACATTCCAGACGCTTTACTAACACCCTCCCGACTTGGAGAGTCAGTCCCTTTAACCTCCTGTTTGGCCCAGTTTGCAATTTCTGCGGAAGATGAACAGGAATAGCGAGAACCAATGAGAGACTAGCTGGAGGTGTCTGGACGGGCAAATTTAACTCTCATTTCCCACCAGGAAGAGGAATTAACCAAAGGCTCAGCGTGCCGTGCCGGAACCAGATTAGGGCCTGAAGCCATCCTGCGGTGTTGCGGCCAGCTCAAAAGAAAGCGAGTTGAAGAAAGGAGCTCAGGGGCACTGTAATTCACAAACCTGCAGAGTTATAAATGACAGCTATCGTCCAAAAATATACTGAAGTAAGGCTGCCAAGAGGACTTGAAAGCGGGGCAGAATTGCAGGAAACCGATTTCAGGAGGCAGACTGGAATTGCATTGAAAGCATAGGAAAAGAGGCAGAACGTCCACCATGATGCACTTGGCCAAAAAGGGCGTATGCGTTTTTTCCTGAATATATTCAGGAAAAAACGCATACGCCCTTTTTGGCCAACCAAGCAAGCTTGCAAAGGAAATCTGCACTACAATGAAGTCTCACTTCCCCCCGGTCAAAAGGGCCATCTGAAAAAAGTGTAAAATCCAGAAAGGCAGGACAGGCCATGGAGAACTGGGAGCCTTGTTATGCTGATGGGCGGGATGTAAATTGCCAACAGACACTCGGGAGAAGTGTATGGTGTTTCCTGAAACATCTAAAAAACAAAGCAACAGAGCCTAGGGCACTTCCACTTATGGTCCTATAGCTTAGGGAAATTAAAATCAAAAAGACACAGCCACCCCAAAGTTTGGGACGCCTCTGTTTACAAGAACCTCGTTTACCGTACAAGTTCAACATCACAGAAAGTGAAAAATGGATAAAGAAGTTGTGGTATTTACTTACAAAGCAATATCACTCAGCAATGAAATCTATGTCATCAGGCCCTTAGCAGCACAATGAGTGGATTCAGGTATGATGATTCTAACTGAAATAAGTCACACAGAAAAAGAAACATCATAAGATATCAGTAATACACGGAATGTAAACTTGGCTACACAGGAACTGAATTACAGAACAGAACAGGGTCTCAAATTTAGAAAACCAACTTATGCTTGCTTAAGGGGAAAGGTGAGTTGGGGTGCTGCATAAAACCAGAGATTGAAATGAGCACAGATAAAGTTCCTTAAGCCAAATATGGAATAGACAAGAGCTACTCCTTGCTCAACGAAATGGACTCAACACCGCATATTAAATGCCTAAGAATGTACCTGACTAGTAAGTATCTTAAAACCTATGGATTGCTATGTCTCCGAAAGAGAATCAAGCATGTGTACAGGGGCATAAACGCAGCAGTGATAGGATTGGAGAGGTTCGGTGAGCAAATGAAGACCCTTTGAAGTCATATCGCATGGTACCCATTCCACGGGTTTCAACTACCCAGGTTTAAGGTATTCTTCCTTCAGCTAAAACATGCATGTGGAACCTAGAGTATGATCAACCATGTGATCGGGAGACGTGTTCAAATATGTCTCAGTTTTCGTACCCTGGTACTCGGGTGCAACATTCCAGACGCTTTACTAACACCCTCCCGCCTTGGAGAGTCAGTCCCTTTAACCTCCTGTTTGGCCCAGTTTGCAATTTCTGCGGAAGATGAACAGGAATAGCGAGAACCAATGAGAGACTAGCTGGAAGGTGTCTGGACGGGCAAATTTAACTCTCATTTCCCACCAGGAAGAGGAATTAACCAAAGGCTCAGCGTGCCGTGCCGGAACCAGATTAGGGCCTGAAGCCATCCTGCGGTGTTGCGGCCAGCTCAAAAGAAAGCGAGTTGAAGAAAGGAGCTCAGGGGCACTGTAATTCACAAACCTGCAGAGTTATAAATGACAGCTATCGTCCAAAAATATACTGAAGTAAGGCTGCCAAGAGGACTTGAAAGCGGGGCAGAATTGCAGGAAACCGATTTCAGGAGGCAGACTGGAATTGCATTGAAAGCATAGGAAAAGAGGCAGAACGTCCACCATGATGCACTTGGCCAAAAAGGGCGTATGCGTTTTTTCCTGAATATATTCAGGAAAAAACGCATACGCCCTTTTTGGCCAACCAAGCAAGCTTGCAAAGGAAATCTGCACTACAATGAAGTCTCACTTCCCCCCGGTCAAAAGGGCCATCTGAAAAAAGTGTAAAATCCAGAAAGGCAGGACAGGCCATGGAGAACTGGGAGCCTTGTTATGCTGATGGGCGGGATGTAAATTGCCAACAGACACTCGGGAGAAGTGTATGGTGTTTCCTGAAACATCTAAAAAACAAAGCAACAGAGCCTAGGGCACTTCCACTTATGGTCCTATAGCTTAGGGAAATTAAAATCAAAAAGACACAGCCACCCCAAAGTTTGGGACGCCTCTGTTTACAAGAACCTCGTTTACCGTACAAGTTCAACATCGCAGAAAGTGAAAAATGGATAAAGAAGTTGTGGTATTTACTTACAAAGCAATATCACTCAGCAATGAAATCTATGTCATCAGGCCCTTAGCAGCACAATGAGTGGATTCAGGTATGATGATTCTAACTGAAATAAGTCACACAGAAAAAGAAACATCATAAGATATCAGTAATACACGGAATGTAAACTTGGCTACACAGGAACTGAATTACAGAACAGAACAGGGTCTCAAATTTAGAAAACCAACTTATGCTTGCTTAAGGGGAAAGGTGAGTTGGGGTGCTGCATAAAACCAGAGATTGAAATGAGCACAGATAAAGTTCCTTAAGCCAAATATGGAATAGACAAGAGCTACTCCTTGCTCAACGAAATGGACTCAACACCGCATATTAAATGCCTAAGAATGTACCTGACTAGTAAGTATCTTAAAACCTATGGATTGCTATGTCTCCGAAAGAGAATCAAGCATGTGTACAGGGGCATAAACGCAGCAGTGATAGGATTGGAGAGGTTCGGTGAGCAAATGAAGACCCTTTGAAGTCATATCGCATGGTACCCATTCCACGGGTTTCAACTACCCAGGTTTAAGGTATTCTTCCTTCAGCTAAAACATGCATGTGGAACCTAGAGTATGATCAACCATGTGATCGGGAGACGTGTTCAAATATGTCTCAGTTTTCGTACCCTGGTACTCGGGTGCAACATTCCAGACGCTTTACTAACACCCTCCCGACTTGGAGAGTCAGTCCCTTTAACCTCCTGTTTGGCCCAGTTTGCAATTTCTGCGGAAGATGAACAGGAATAGCGAGAACCAATGAGAGACTAGCTGGAAGGTGTCTGGACGGGCAAATTTAACTCTCATTTCCCACCAGGAAGAGGAATTAACCAAAGGCTCAGCGTGCTGTGCCGGAACCAGATTAGGGCCTGAAGCCATCCTGCGGTGTTGCGGCCAGCTCAAAAGAAAGCGAGTTGAAGAAAGGAGCTCAGGGGCACTGTAATTCACAAACCTGCAGAGTTATAAATGACAGCTATCGTCCAAAAATATACTGAAGTAAGGCTGCCAAGAGGACTTGAAAGCGGGGCAGAATTGCAGGAAACCGATTTCAGGAGGCAGACTGGAATTGCATTGAAAGCATAGGAAAAGAGGCAGAACGTCCACCATGATGCACTTGGCCAAAAAGGGCGTATGCGTTTTTTCCTGAATATATTCAGGAAAAAACGCATACGCCCTTTTTGGCCAACCAAGCAAGCTTGCAAAGGAAATCTGCACTACAATGAAGTCTCACTTCCCCCCGGTCAAAAGGGCCATCTGAGAAAAGTGTAAAATCCAGAAAGGCAGGACAGGCCATGGAGAACTGGGAGCCTTGTTATGCTGATGGGCGGGATGTAAATTGCCAACAGACACTCGGGAGAAGTGTATGGTGTTTCCTGAAACATCTAAAAAACAAAGCAACAGAGCCTAGGGCACTTCCACTTATGGTCCTATAGCTTAGGGAAATTAAAATCAAAAAGACACAGCCACCCCAAAGTTTGGGACGCCTCTGTTTACAAGAACCTCGTTTACCGTACAAGTTCAACATCGCAGAAAGTGAAAAATGGATAAAGAAGTTGTGGTATTTACTTACAAAGCAATATCACTCAGCAATGAAATCTATGTCATCAGGCCCTTAGCAGCACAATGAGTGGATTCAGGTATGATGATTCTAACTGAAATAAGTCACACAGAAAAAGAAACATCATAAGATATCAGTAATACACGGAATGTAAACTTGGCTACACAGGAACTGAATTGCAGAACAGAACAGGGTCTCAAATTTAGAAAACCAACTTATGCTTGCTTAAGGGGAAAGGTGAGTTGGGGTGCTGCATAAAACCAGAGATTGAAATGAGCACAGATAAAGTTCCTTAAGCCA